>NC_054542.1:11864806-11870761 GCF_017654505.1 Polyodon spathula | reverse complement strand
TTTTTTTCTCTGGCCACATATCTGGGTCGTTTGAGTAACACAAGTCATTCGTAACATTTTGTCGCTGAGTTGTCTTTTTTTGACCCACGGTAAGTGAGTCAGATTCTAACAAGGAAAAAGCCTTGTCTTAGTCCAGGCAGTTAAGCTGCATGCATACTGGATGCGAGTGAATAATTTTGAAGTCACTGCAGTCAAATGAGAGTATTCACAACAGCAGTGAGTGAGGTCGCTTTGAGAAAATTTTGCGTGGCTGAACCTGTTTCTATTTATTTATTTTTTTTGCTCGACTGGAATGAAACTGACCAATAAGAAACAAGGTTAACACCCTTGAAACACGTCAAACACACGCCTGAAAACACGTCATGCCTGAAAACAAGTTAATCATTTTATTACCAGTAGTGATGGCTTTCAAGTGATGCATTTCGCAGCACTGAGCCATTTTGGATCGTTTCCAAGTCACGTCTGCTGTGGACTGACATTCGGTGACATTGCTCGTGTCCAGTGTTAACCTGCTGTTAAATTCTCCTTGTGAAAGGACGTCATTTTTAGCTTAATTTGCAGGAGTTAAAAATACTTAAGAAGCTGCTCAGTTCATATTCTTTTTTTCTCTCTCCCTTTTCTCTTTCTGGTTTTGAGAGCCAGATTTATGGTGATACATTTTTGAAAAAGTTGCTAACCTCCAATAATAAGTGACCTTTTGCGCACAGGAGACGTGATGACCCGTACGTAAGGATCTGCCGAGCGCACAATGTAGAAAACCTGTTCTGCACAAACTACTATTATTATCGCCGTTCAGCCAATTTTTGGGGGTTTTTGAACATTAGAGTATGATTTTAATGCAGACAAAATCATAAATTAGTGAACAAATATTGTCAGAACTTCAAAGAACAAGTTTTTGACAATATTACATTATTTGTCCCCTGTCCCCTTGTGATTCGTGTACACAACTTGCAATGGCTGATTAGCAGAAGATATTTAGAGAAATGCTAGTGCTGTTACAATGTCTGCAAGTTTGTTGTTCATGTCTTCATTATATGAGCTTGTGACAGGCTGGTGATTGGATAGAAGCCCAGAGACAGTATGCAGTTCAAAAAAATATACTTTTATTATAAATTAACACAAAATAAAAGTGCACAAGGGCAAAATAATAGATATTTAAACACAAATAAAGCAAAAAGCAAAACTCACAAAAATAAAGGTTTCCAGGCTGGGCGATGCCTTCACTGGATTTAGAAAATTTCAAAACAACAGACAACCACAAACACCACAAACACCACAAAAACCACAAACACCACAAACACCACAAACACATACCTGCTTCCTCAGCTCCCTCCTCTCTAATGGGAAGCAGAGGCCTCCTTTTATGTCAGGTGGCTGGGCGCTGATTGATCGTTAATTAAGTTAATCAACTAATCAACCCCAGCCACCTGAACATAATAAACCCAGGCAGGTAGGGGAATTTAACCCCATCCCTGCCAATTTCTAAAGGGCAGAGCTCTGCTCTGCCAATATCGAGTACATGAAGCATATGCAATTATACATTGATGAAAAAAAACCCAACTTTACTATTCCTTCATTTCAATATTCTTTTTAAATGACCAATGTATTACCCTAGAACGTGACATAACTTATTAATCTTATCTTTTTGCAATTAAAAGTCACAATTAAATACTGTGAACTACTTACATGGCCCAACATATTGAATGCACAGTGCTGTTTCTTTGCTGGGATCAAATAATAAAGAGCTTGCAATACACAACTATATGTATTGAACAGTAATAATAAAGATTTGTAGTCCCGCAAACACAATTAGACACAAACATGGTGAAACAAGTCCAAAGTGAGTGTGTGAAGTACAATTTATTACGTGCAACAATGGTGAACAAGTAGTGCAGTGTTGTCCAGGTTTACTGCTCTCCGTGGGCGACAGCTCCGGATCATGTTAGCCCCGTGAGGCGACAGCTCGGATCATGTTGGCCGTCTAGTTGAGTGAACAATGATTTGAACAAATAACAGAATTTTTAGACAGACAGACAAAACACTCATGGTTCTCTCGATAACAACATTACTTGTCCTTCAGGTTTCAGCTTAACCATAGCAGGGAACAGATCACCATCACATCATGACCCCTTTGGTTTTAACGAGTGCAACCGACCGCTCCTCCAATCCGCAGCTGCCACAGTTAATCTTCTGGGGTCAACGATTTAGTGGGTAAACGTAGCTAGTTACCGTAGCTCGTTCCCTTTCTAGATGGCCAACTTCCGCCTAACCCTGGGAATGAACAGTCGGGCCAGCCAGTCCAGGATACTCTATTTCCTTTACTTAGCACCCTCTCAGGTCGGGAAGGAGATCTAACACCAAGAATCATTCGATCTCTGTCACACCCACCCATTTGCTATTTTTAAAAGCACCATTATAATACAAGTTTATGTGACAGTTACATTGCTCTTATAATGCATTAAAATCTGTATGTATAAAGAAACACAAAATCTAGGTATGTACTACAGCAAAAGGGAGGTATCTGATATGCAAATAATATTCACTTAAGGGTGCTAACTTTATTAGGTGCCTCAGCGTGTGTTAAAAGTACCACTTATTGAAACCAGGCGGTGTCACAGAACCAGCAGAAGAGCTGCATAGAAGAGCGAGAAGAGTCAGGGAGAGTATTTTGGACCATGCTAGACATTACTAGGGCTGTGTGAGGAGGTAGTAATAACTAGATGCAGATTGAGCACAGATCATACAAGCCTTACATGTGAGTCTTTGAGTCAAGCAAGAACCTCCCCACTCCCATTCTCCTACATTCATTGTGACAAACTCAGAACCGTACTTACTGTTTCTTTCGAGCGCCCTTATAGACTATAATAGAGTGTGTGTAAACCTTGTGCATATTTGAGCGATGTGACAACTTGCAAATGAATCATTTAGCTGCTTTACTTTTGCTCACGGTGTGGCTTCCCCCTGCCACGTGGTAATTCTGGTCATTTTACCACTGCTTAGTGAATGAGGCCCATAGCTTGACCTCTGCCTTAGCTTTTACTGTGGAGTCAAAAAATTTAACTCCAGCCCTGACTAACAAAAAATTACTCAAACTTTTTCATTGATTAGTACTGAAAATGTGAGGATTGAATATAATCGTAAAGGCAGGAAATCTAACCTTGCAGTTAACACATTTTAACAAGTTCCTTTCCGTTTTAAGTAATATCTTGTTCCCTTCAAACATGTTAAAGAAGAGGTTTGGAAACAATAATAAGTTAATCAAAACTATGAAAAGTGAGCAAATATACAATCCTAAGTCTTAGCACCCAAAAAGAAAGAAAAAAAAAACAAATATGATTGCCTGCCTCAGGTGCTAAAATGCCTTGTTACAGCTCTGTAGTAACATAATAGACTTTTGAGGCCTTGAAAGCTAGTCTTTGTATATAATAATTAATTTAAAAAACATAATCTGTTTTTTTTTTTTAAATATTGTTTAAAACAGCAGTTAGTGTTCAGTGTGCCAATATATCATGCCAAATTATAATATTTAGATTATTCAAATGTTGACAACACCAGAGCCATCAGCAATCCCTGTGCTTTCTGCAATTGGCAGTAAATAATCTCTTATACAGCCTTGCTACATGGAAACCATTTTCATCATCTCACTGACCTCACTATTGTATGTGATCTTGATCCAGAAACTCATCATATCTTTAGGCTGAAATGTCTTTGATGATCATCCATTATTACCTCTTCAAACCAGAATTCAATACTTTTATCTACCCTCAAAACTTAGGAGGCAATATTGATAGTTATATAAGTGCTTGCAGTCAGTATTGGGGAGATGTGCATATCCCCTGCAAATATCTTTCCTGTAGATCCCCTCTGTGAAGAAATCTACACAGGCAGCACCTCCTTTGTTGAAATATGCAATTCCCTAGGATGCATTGTGATTGTGACAGGGCCCTCTAGATGATTAGAGAGAGGCATACAGCTTGATCTTCAGAAGCTGTAGGAAAACTGTCCTATTTGTTAGCTGCAAGTGAAACGTGCTGTGACCTAAGAGACTTCTTCTTCAACTGTGATTTTGAAGGATGAGAAGAGTCTGGTTGAGGTGTAAAGTGTGACCAAAACATCAAATGTAGTTAATTGGAAGTTAAATTCAGTAAAAACAAAGGTTATAAAGTTGTCTTCATGTTAGTTTAAAGAACTGATCCAGTTCATATTTTAATTATGAGTGTGCATTTACATCTGGAGGCATAAATGGCTTTGTCACTATCTAAAAAGCAAATATATTAAATTTGTATGGTAAAACACAGTGCATATGGTGTCTGTTTTTCTTCCACAGTATAACCTTCTACTTCACCAAAAATGGACTTTGATAGACTAGTCTGTTCACAGTCCCCACATGTAGTTTTAAATGTTCACAAGACTCATCCTTTACTGGAACCTGTTTGCCATCATAGTCTTACATGATGTAGGTGCAATAGCACACCACAAGGCATTGGTTCCATTTTAGCCACCTATGGCACTTTATTCAAGCTGCTTAAATACAAGACGTCATTCGGACCTTGTTCAATACACAGGGGCTCCAGGGGCATTCAAACCAATAATAAGCCGTGGTTGTAAACTCCACCCTGGGAGGCAGACCTGTATTATGCCCTTCCCAAACTACCCCATCCTCCCCTTAAACCCCAAAGCTGCGCATTTGCATTTTATGTTGTTCTTAAAGTTAACACCACCAAATGTTTTTATCTGCTTACATTGTTTTACTTCTTAACAGTTCTTGTATGTTGTATGATGATTGTGTAGATGGAGTTGGAAGCATAGAGAAAACTGTTCAGATTAGTTTTTCTTTTTTAAGGAAATGTCTAAAAACATCTCAGAGCTGTTTGGAACTAATATAAGATGTGAAGGAAAACAGTGAGCTGTTTTAACGTTAATTAAGTGATAACAATGGGGGTGGCTATTGTACAAGGTATTAACATACGGACTATAATCCACTGGAAATTTATTTAGGAAATGCCACCTGGCACTTGTCATCACAAGGATCCATATCGAATTAGCCTGTGGGTATTATGCACAGTATGAAGAATGGAAACATGTTTTCACTGTAAATGAATAAAGGATCAATGCATATAATAAGGAACTCCACCAACAAACAAACTGCTCAAAAGATGAGATCTTGAAAAATAGGAAGCAAAGACTGCAAAACCAGGAAACCTCCAAGATTTTATAAATGTGTCCTTGTATGTAGGGTTTAAGTTAAACCCTTTTCTGTGTAAGCAGTTAAATTTCCATAGACAACCATGCACAAGACACCAGGTTGATGCCCTTTCTTTCTCAATCTCATCCATGTCTATTCTCTATTTTTTTTTATGGTTTAATGGATAAAATCTCAATTGTTATTTAAATGTATACTACTATACTACTAAGGAATCCCATAAAATTGTTATAATTTATTTCAAAATAGGACTTCTAATATCTGTAGTACACATAACTAATATTTAATATCAGCCCTGCTATCTAGTGCAATGAAACATTTGGATTGGTTTGAAATAGTTATTTTTTAAGGGGCTGGAGACCAAATAAAATGGATTTATCTAGTCAGAAACCCAGCTGAGGAAGGGCTGGGTTAATAACCCAAAACCTGAAAGAAATTTCAAAACAAGGTCTTCCATCAACCCTGTGTCCTAATGACACTGTTTATAGGGGAGTTGGGTGACTAAGCAGACCATTAATTAAGAACTGTGTGAAAGCTAGTTTGATACAAACAAAAGTAAAAGCTCAATCATTTCAAAAGTCAAACAAAAAAAAAAAAACAGAAAAAAACACATTATATTGAGTGATATAAATGAAAACGAGAGACCAAACATAAATTTACAACGGCTAGGATTATAATTTAGCACATGCTTTCAGAATGTGGTCAAAACAATATGGTGTTAGAGATCAATCAATGGCACCTTAATGGTTTAT